>NC_064848.1:170305341-170327841 GCF_024139225.1 Suncus etruscus | reverse complement strand
AAGGTACATGAGACATGTATGGTATATGCCAAAGGTGCACTGGATTTGTGAATGGTCTGCAGAGGGACAGAAAGATGGGCTCCAATAGGACACTTGATCCAAAGCCAGTGGATTAGGAGAGATCCTGTGAGAATGAGCCTGGAAGAGAAGAGGTCAAAGAGCAGCTTTGGGGTCCTCCAACAATAGTTATCAGGAGAATGAACTGCAGCTGGGAGTGACCAGAACCTGGGATGGGAGAATCAGGGATGGGTGATGTCTTAATATCCAAAAGAGAAAAGGGTGTGAGTACTAGATCCGTGCCAGAGACAGAGACTAAAAAGTGGGCTGGAGAGATAGGACAGGAAGTGAGGTATTTAATTTGCATGAAGCAGACCCTGGTTCTGTCCCTGGTACCTAGGAGTTATTCCTAAACAAAGAGCTAGGAAAAGTCCCTCAACACTACCAGGTGTGGTTCAAACCCCCTAACCCAGCAAAAAGAGGAGAAGATAGATAGATAGATAGATAGATAGATAGAGAGAGAGAGAGAGAGAGAGAGAGAGAGAGAGAGAGAGAGAGAGAGAGACTGAACAGCAATCTTCAACAACATGGAAACATGGAGCTGACTAGTGTGGTTTCAGTGGAGAGTGAGAACAGAGGCACCCTGAGGAGAAAACTGGAGGTGAAGAAGTAGAGAGAGAGCACAACTCATCTATTATTTGTTAACTTATGTGAGATTATAGCTCCATTAATTAAAATGAATAATTATATATCAACAATTTTATAAAGGAGGGAACTGAGGCCTGGAGAGATTCTAAGTAAATGGTAAGTAAATGGTTCAAGGCTTCTTGACAAAAGTCTGTGCTTCTAATCATTGTAGATCACTCTCTTCTACCTCTGAGGGGGAAATGCTCAAGCTCTAATGTCCTAAGACATTCCAGGTTGCCATCCAGGGAAGTCAAGTCAAGCCAGTGACTGGGTGCTTCTTTTGGACCAAGCATTGAGCTAAATATCTTAGGTTCCTACTGCATTTTGTCCTACCTAGGCTGCCAAAGAAAGAAGAATTATTGTCATTGAGTTGTGAGTGAGAAAAAGAAAGCTCAGAGAGGCTAAAACCTCTCACTGACATTACATAGGAGAAAACCTGGGTCAGCCTCAGGGCCAAGTATGTTACTTATCAGAACATACTGCTCAGCACTAGAAGAAACACCTGGAAAACTGATGCAGAAAATTAGGGATGAGGCTTTCCACTGGCTCCTTCAACACCACCCCTAATTAATGACTGCTCTGGGGACCTCTCCTAACCTCTCCATAAACAGGGAAATGGAGCATTGGACAGAGAGGATGTGGAAACAGGAATTGGCTCACAGCCTGCCCACACATGTTCTGAGGTCAGTACTTGTTGTCAGTACTCCAGACTCATGGGGCATTGTTTTGCAGAAGCTAGGTACATACCCAGTCAGACAATAACTTAACTCATCACTATCCAAAATAGAGAAGGAGAATGCAATGCAAAAGCTTTAGAAAAGACAGATAGCAGCAACTGCAGAAATTTTCAACAAGAAAGTCCCCACTGGAGGTTCCAGAAACCCGATCCACAATACCCTGTAGCAGGTCAGTTTCAACAATGGGAAAAACTGGATTAAATTCAAATGCTGGCATTAATTTTATACTTGCATAACCTTCTAACCTTGGGTCACTAGTGCGAAAATTTAAGAATGGCTTTTGGAAGGTGAGAGTTGTTTCAAGCCTTTGGAGTGAGAAGATCAAGGTCTGGAAGTCAAGCTCCAGATTTATTATCTACATAAACTTGGCCAGAACCCATCCCACCTTGGAACCTCAATTTTTGGCTCTGGTAACTAGACATAAAAGTATCATTCTTGCAGGATGAATAGGAGAGTTCACTGCAAAAGTGAGATGGATAGTCACCTTCCACAGTGCTGCCAGCTCTTTGAGAAGCACTAAAATCATGCCAGCTATGAATGAATGACTGTATGAACTCTTAGCACAAAGAACATGGGTACTTTGCAAGGTCCCCAAATTAGTTTCCTTTTCCCCCAATGCCCACAAGTGAGATGGTGTGGATGTGTCTGTAGAAGGGCAAGAAGGACCTGGAACCAGATTCCAGAGAGAAAAGGTCACTTTTGTTCCAGTTCTAGGAAACTATAGAAGGAGTCTATGGAGCAGTCCTGCTAAGAGAGCAGGACAGGGAGATGGCTGTGAGCCACTGTGACTTTCCTGGTGGTGGGCCTGATACTCTCTAGCTGCTGGGCCAGTCTGTGAGGTGGGAGTGCAAGTTCCCCTCCCACTTGTGTAGACAAAGCAACAGAAGCTCAGACCAGTGAATTCATTACCCAAAGGTGAGGGAGCTGAGATGAACTCAGATCTAGCTTCTCTAAGACATCTCCTTGGGCAGGAGGTCATTTTAGAGGTAGACTTTTCCATGGGTATGCCACACTGTTTTGCTTGCTGCCAACACAAGCAGGGGAAAGAGTGAGTAGCCCTGGCACACAGGGCCAACAACTTGCCTTGCACACAGCCAACCCAGGTTTGATCCTCGACACCACATGTGGTTCCTCAAGTCTTCCAGGAGTGATCCCTGAGTTCAGAGATAGGAATAAGCCTTGAGAACTGTCAGGTTTGACTCAAAAGAAAAAAAATACTAAAGAAAAAAAAGGCATGTGGCCTTTCATGAACTGTGTGCTCCTATCTAGTGAAGGAATTCTTCAAGTCCAAGTACCCTTTGCAATGGTCTTGCCAATTCTTTGGGAAAAAAACACTATTTTGTTTTTATTTTTGGCCCACATTCCATGGTGCTCAGGGCTTACACCTTGCTTTATGCTCAGGGATAACTCATAATAAGCTTGGAGGATTATATAGGATGCCAGGAATTCAACTTGAGTCAGATATGGCAAGGCAAGAGCCTGCCCAGTGGAAAAGAATGCTTTAAAGCCAAGCAAAACATGATTGCCACTAGGTCTGCTATGGAACTCATTTAGCCCCTGGGCCTGTGGGATAGTTCTTATGTGGCACTTTTACCCACAATGAGGCTTTTTGCCCTCTCAAGAATCTACGGAAATACTGCAACTATCCTGACTTACAGCGTGTCCCGATAGGTTTCAGATGTAACTATGATGGCTTCTTTTTCTATTTTTTTCTTCTTCTTTTTTTTTGGGAGGAGGGTTGTGGAATAGGAGGTCTCCCATCTAGTGCTCAGGGTGCTTGGGGAGGCAGCTCCAGGTGATTTTTGGCAAACTGGGTTAGCTGTTCAATATGAGGACTCAAAAATCTGCCACTCCGAACTCTGCAGTGCTCAGAGGCTGCTTTGTCATTATGGAAGTGTTCCAGGTACAGGGAACTAAACTGAGTTTGGTCATATGCAAGGCAAGTACCTTACCCACTGTGCTTTCTATCTGGCTTATTGAATTTTTACTCTTGTTCTTGATTGTTAAAGACCCTAAGAGCAGTAATTACCATGGAAATTTTATTTTTCTCTGGGGATCACATTCAATAGTACTAGGAGGACAAATAGTCACCCCTGATGGTGCTGAAGGGTGGGTGGACGGGTACAGTATTGGAAGAGAATTCAGGGCTCTAGTATTGAGCATTCATGCCCAGTCCTGCCATGGGGTATCTTCAAGATGGTATTATAAGAGTCTCTAATTGGCACCCCGTTTGGGGTGTTAGCTCTAGAGTTTATCATCTCGGTTACCTTAGACCCATCATTCTCCATTTCTGAGCCTCAGCTTATGTCTTTGTACTGCTTTGGAGAGTTCAATGAAAGAAAGTGAGCAGTATAAAACAGAAAGTGCTATATGCACGGGGTTTCATCCTGACCAAGTATAATTATTCTCCAAATATAACTAGCAGTTCTTCCGGTGCTCAGTATCTGGGACTTGAGAAAATGCCCCAGCCACTTGAGAACCATGCCTGCAGCTTCAAGGTCAGTTGGTCACTTGGTCCAGTGAAGGGGAGAAGCCATCTGGAGGCTAGTGCATTGTCTCAGAGAGCATCTTAAAGCGTTTTTGATTAAGAGATTATTTCCTGCATTCAGAGGACTTGTTTCAACAAGCAAGCATCAAAGTCCGTTTGGGTAAGACAGGAATAATTAATCACAGCCCTGTCGAGGGCTGACCAAGCAGCAGATGGATTGATAAACCTTTCAAAGGGGAACGTATTCCCAAGGAGGGCTGCTGCGCCTGGCTGCCCCCGATGGAGATTTGTGAGCCCAGAGAAATGTTTTCCCTGCTCACTACAAAGAGTGGGAAATCACACGGGAGTTGGGAGTTGGAGGGCAGGGCAATGGGGGATGGGGGTGGAGTGGGTGCTTTCATCTTCCATTGGGTGAGAGAAGAGTAGCAATGCTGGTCCCACACACTTTTCCCTTTCTCTCTCTGTCCCCATCTCCAGGCTGAGCTTCCTGGGTCTGTAAGACATGTCAGAGCTCAAGTGGGACCAGGAACTTAGGCAATCTGGTCTCATCAGATCCTCAGAATCAGTGGATAGTATAGCTCTTCAATTTAAAGATGAGGAAATGAAGACAGGGGTAGAAATAGGAGGGAGCCAAGGTCATGAAGCAGAGGTCATCTGCTCTGTATCATTGCTAGGGGTAGTAGGAACAGGTGCAGAGTAGAGAAGCCTGAGCCCTAGAAAGAGGCTGATGGAGACACAAGTCACCCAGCCCAGATGGACAAGAGGCCTCGACAAGACCAAGTCAGATTGAATGTTTCTTTCTTTCTTTCTTTCTTTCTTTCTTTCTTTCTTTCTTTCTTTCTTTCTTTCTTTCTTTCTTTCTTTTCTTTCTTTCTTTCTTTCTTTCTTTCTTTCTTTTCTTTCTTTCTTTCTTTCTTTCTTTCTTTCTTTCTTTCTTTCTTTTTTTTTGGGGGGGGGCATGCCCGTTTGATGCTCAGGGGTTACTCCTGGCTAAGTGCTCAGAAATTGCCCCTGGCTTGGGGGGACCATATGGGACGCTGGGAGATTGAACCGTGGTCACGGTCCTTCCTTGGCTAGCGCTTGCAAGGCAGACACCTTACCTCTAGCGCCACCTCACCGGCCCCAGATTGAATGTTTCTGATGTGAAGTTCAAGGTTGTCGCCTGCTTATCTAGTAATCAATGAAGGCCAAACAGTTCCCACACTACAGGGACCCCAGTGACTAAAAGGTCTTATTGTATCCCTGCACAGAAACCCATCCAATTTCCTACATCTTGGCATACTGTCACTGTCTGGCTGTCAAAGAGGCAGTGATGACCCACCCTGGGGGTTTGCTTCAGATTGAGTCACATAGGTAACACAGTCATCTAGTCACATAGGGGTGGGGACCAGAAGGAAAGATGACCAACCACTCACTTCCCACCTATCAGAGTCCTGGGAAGTTAACTCAAAAGTATCACTAGGCAACACAGGATGAATGCAGGTCTCTGGAAGTATTAAGTTTACTGTTGAGATGCCTTGGATTAGGCAGGCCACTCTCTGGTGCTCCTGGCCATCATGGACCCTAAACTGGAAGAATCTAGCCTTGGACCCCTCAGCCAATACTCACTTGCATTAATGGTTGCAGAAAATGCTCAATAATTTCTCCTGCACAGCAAGAAGCTAGAAAGGGCTTGGCTTCCTGTGCCTTCTTTGGTTAGGTCTTTTCCATGGGTCGCTGATCAACAAATCAGCAGCCACATCCTCCATATCCAAGGGTTCTGCATATTCTAGGCTCCAGTGAACCCATTACATAGGAGATCTCATTTAACATTCTCATAATAAACTGGCAGGGGGTGGGGAGGCCCCTCTACCCAGTGACCCACCTAGCAGGAAGCATCAGAAAGATCAGGCCCTCTGGCTGAGATGCCAGGCAGCGTTTCCCTTTACCCCTTCCAGGCTGGCATTACCTGTTTGCTGGAGGACATGTTGGTGAGCGTGCTGATGCTGCTGGCATCTGTGACCACCATGGCGGAGGGAAACCGGGAGGTGTGGGAATACTGGGGGGGCTCCTGCTTGTGTGTGTACACTGGGGAAACAGAGCAGAGACAAAACCAAGGTCAGATTACACAGGTGCGTGCACAGCTGCAGACCCCCAGCCTGCTTCCCCGGGCTAAAGAGGACAGTGATTGGTGTTTGGGGCAGTGTGCAGACATAGGAGAAAATATTACTGTTTTGTAGCTATTGAACTTAATTTTTTTCATTTAGATAATATAATTATCATAGTGTTAAAGTTTATGGTATTGAAGCACAAAGTTACAGTTCTCCCACCACGTATAAATCATAGTTTTTAAGTTCGGGGGCCGGAGCGGTGGTGTGGAGCGGTAAGGCGTCTGCCTTGCCAGCGCTAGCCTAGGACGGACCGCAGTTCGATCCCCCAACGTCCCATATAGTCCCCCAAGCCAGGAGCTATTTCTGAGCACATAGCCAGAAGTAACCCCTGAGCATTACCGGGAGTGGCCTAAAAAAACAAACAAAAAATAATAGTTTATGTAATAAAGTTACCATCGTTTTAAATTTTATAGGGTTGACAAAATTGTTGCCCTACCATCACCATAAAAGTACCCAAGACCCCCCATAACTATCCCTCTGGTCTGATCTTCCCCTTTTGGCAATAAGATTTGAAATCTAAATGGCCATTGTTAAAATCCGCTTTTCGATCAGGTACTTATTCTAAGTTTTCCCCACCTGTAAAATGGGAATGATACTTGTGTAGAATTATAGAAGAGATTATGTAGGGATGGATGTTACTTTTGTGTTGGGAACACTCTGACCTCCTTGTTCTCTTTGTTGTTGTTTTGTTTTGAGGCCACATCCGGTGATGCTTAGGGGTTACTCCTGTCTATGAGCTCAGAAATTACTCCTGGCTTGGGGGACCATATGGGATGGCAGAGTTCGAACCAAGGTCTATCCTGGGTCAGCCACATGCAAGGCTAATGCCCTACTGCTGCACCACTGCTCTAGCTCCAGTTCTCTTTTGTTTTATGGGGAGGGTATGTGGAATAATCACAGTTTTCAGAGGCCACTCTTGGCTCTGTGTTTGGGGCATACACTTGATGATGCATAAGTGACCATATGTGCTATTTGGACACTGTCTCTGTTGCAGCTTCATGCTAACAAAAGCCTTCACCTCTACTATCTCTCAGACTCTTGGCCCCCAGGTTTTGAATAAGTTTCAGATGCTTAAGCATCTGTAGTGAGCCTTAGGTATCTGTATATGGGGCCTCTGAGATTTCAAGTTTAAAAAAATGTGAAGCTGGAGTAGTAGTACAGAGGTAGGGCACTTGTGCATCCCATACAGTCCCCCCAACTCCATTGTTGAGTGATCCATGATTGCAATTACACACAGAGGTAATAGGACCATTCTGGGCTGTTTCGTTAGTATAACATGACCTCATAGATGCATGATATCACAGAAATACACATGCCAAGCAAGACATTAGATTTAAATAAATGCTCTGGACTGCATGGTTCAGTTTTGTATCTGCTAGTCAAATTCACCCAGTCAAGATCCTTGTTTTTGAAGTGCTAAGGATTGAACCCAGGTCTTATGCCTGTAAACTTTACCATTGAACCATAGCCTCAGCCTTCATGTCTAGAACCTTTTAACTCAAGAGAGTTATCTCTAAGATTCAATTAAATTCCTGGTCCCTAGGACAGCTAATGAAAACAAGCGAGTACTTGGCTTTGAGGAAGGGACTAGTGATTCTACCGTTGGTGTTCTCAAGCCAGAAATGGGAGACATGACTGTCCCTGCCTGCAACACCTTCTGCTTTTCCCTACCCCCAGTCAGGGAAGTTACTTCACTCTTGGTTTGGGATACTCCTCAATGTCCCTGACCAGAATAGGTGATAGGTGACCACTTTCTGAAGGTCTGCCCTCAACCTGAAAGGCTGGCTGCCTAGAGGAAGAAAAAGGGCTAAGTAGGGACATCTTGGGCTCTGGGAGGAAGGGAAGTAGGGCACATGCGGTTCCAGGCTGCTACAGGCTGTGGCAGATTTTTCAGATGCCAGGAAAATGTGATTGGAATGTGAGATGGTGCTTAGAAACCAGCTCCACAGGCCTGGGGGTGGGGGAATAGAGGGTTAGAAGGATGAACTTGGCTACTTGGCTGTTCTCCCTTTGATCTACAGCTCTACCTGGGGCAGCCACAGGAGAAATGAAAATGCTCTTCCCCATTCCTGCCTCCTTCTATGAAGCAATCCCTTACTAAATAATCATGGCTATTCTATAACTCCGTGCTTTCACTTCACCTTGTTTTTTATCTTTCCTCTACAGTCCCTCCCATGCTGATTTTCACTCTCTGACTGCAGAGACGGAGGCACAGTGACTGAATAATTTCCCAATGGCTACATGGCAGGTCAGTGTCAGAGCCAAGGTGAAATCTCTGTCTGCTGACTCTAAGACTAGCTGTCTATTCTTGAACTATACCTAAAACAAAGAGGTCATCCCTTCTATGATTTCTGCCCAAATTCAGGGGCCACAGCCAACATGGCACATGGAGTGGTCAAGGACCTCCCTGATAATCAGGATCAGATGGAGAGAGATACAGTGACAAGGGTGGGTTGGAAATAAGCAGCTGATAGTGGACTTAGGGCAGGTGCAGAATTATGGGTGTGAGGAACAGTGTGTGTGTGTGTGTGTGTGTGTGTGTGTGTGTGTGTGTGTGTGTGTTGAAGTATGGAGGGAAAGGGTGACATTCTAGTAATTCTGAGTTCATGACGGCATGCATTTAGGATTTTTCTCCCAAAATTTAGGGTTCTGGATTAGAGATGTTTGCAGTGTATTAATGGGAAACCTTAGAAATTCTGGAAGAGTCTTCAATTTCAGGGAAGGCAAATATAGTACAAATGATATGCCAAAGGCTAAATTGGGACTCAGAGGGAAAAGAAGATTGATCGATGACCTCTTCATTGGCCAGATGGGGGACAGGTGACCTATGCTAGTCCTGCTCCCTGTCTGCCTTTTTTACTTCCTGTACAAATCTTTTCTGGCCTCCTCAGACCTTCCCCTGGGAATCTAGAGATAAGAGTAGAGAAGAGGCTGGGAAAAGCCTGACATGGCCCAAGGGTCCCTTGGGAGAGCTGGTTTCAGTGGGTCCTAGGCAGAGGGAGAGTGACCAGATCACAAAACTTTCAAGAAAATGGAAGCACAGAGAAGGGAGGGTGGCCTGGGGCCTTACTGTGGGAGTTCTGCAGCTGGGTCACGGTGGCCATGAAGGGCGGCTGGGCCATGTGGCTGCTGGGGCTCTGCTGCATGAGGGGCTGCTGGTGGGGGCTGTGCAGCTGCTGCGGGAACTGGACGGGCTGCAGGGCTGCCAGGCTGCCGGCCACACTGTTGATGACTGGGACGCTCTGTGCCTGCGACGTGTTGAGGCCTGCGGGAGCAAGAAGACAAGATTGGTGCTGATTTCAGGATGGGACTAACCCAGCTATGCACCAGGATCAACCGTTCTGTACAGTGACTGTCTAAACTCATTTTGCAGAAGAGAAATTGAGTCTGGGGCGATGAAGTGACCTGTGATTATTTCAAGGGAGATGGCGGATAGACATGGTGAGAAACAGAGGCTTGAGTCTGTCAACCTCACATCACCCAAACTTAGCTTCCTGGCGATTGCCATGATCCCAACAGATGCCACTCTCCTTGTCCATTCCTGTCAGCTCTGGCCTCAGAGCGCCTTACTGTAGGACCTTCAGGAAAGGGTTAGATGTAGCTGGTCCAAAGTGTGAACTGGTGTGTGCTTTGTCTGGCCAGAAGGGGGCAGGGGCGTGCAGAGACCAGGCCAAACCAAACTACCTCCATAGTCCTGAGAGCAGCAGGGACGAGGCAGAGAAGGCTTAGGAACCCCTTCTCTTGGCTATTGCAGAGAGGGGGGAAACCGCTGGGCCCTGTGCCAATCTCTGCAGGGCCCCAGTGTATTGGGCAGTACAGCACTTGCCACACACAGGCCCAGGTATTGGCAGGAGGGTATGCAAGTGACAGTGGTTCTGGCCAGTTTTCTGTCCTGTGCAGGAAGGTTTCTGCCAGGCCATCACAGATTGGAGCCCTGAATTCACCCTCTACCTGCTCCCTACACAGGCCCTGGGAAAGAGCCCATTGGGGGCAGTGAGGACAGCGAATCAGAAAAACCCCACTCACTCCTGGAGCTACCAATATTCCTTTGCATTCTGGAAAGTGAGGGAAAGCCTACTTAGAATGAAGAAGGAAATCTAGAAAAAATTATTTCTTTGAGGTGAATTCAGGGAAAGAGGAGGTTTCTGAAGCCAGTTTGTGGGAAATCCTCATGCATCATGCAGTGAGCACAGAGTATTCAACAGTGGCTCACTCAAAGCTTCAACAGAAATGGTGTCAGAAATCTCTGAAGCAAGACCTCTGCTGTGGAGGGGGAATAAATCGCTCCCGGCTCTCATGTGTGGGATGGGCAGGGGCCTTTGATCACCCTGGGGATAATCTGAAAGCCCATTCTGCAGGAGGCTCAGTTTCCCAAATTCCCTGATCTCCTACTTCCCTCTCCTACCTCTTTCCTAGGGTGTCAGTTTCTCCCAGAAACCCCATGAGGTTGCTGCTTTCCCGGGAGTCTGGGAGCCTGTCCCTCGTCAGGAATGGTGTCCAGGACCACACATGCTCCTGGCTAGGGTGGATAGGTGACATTTGCAACCAGAATTCTGCAACCGGCCTTTGCTTTGGAATGATCTGGGGGAGCACTTTAAGAAATATACATTCCTAGGCCCCACCCAGGACTTAATGAGTCAGAACCTTTAGAGGTGAGGCTCAGGAATCTTATTTTCAACACCACCTATGATCCTGTTGTGCCTCAGTTCCAGGATTGAGAGGCACTGATGTCATCACAGCTCCCACGGAGTGTGACTCTTGGCCTTTGCATCTATTTTGTGGCCACTGGTTAAGAAGCATGTTATCTGCCCCGCAGGTGAGGGGAGAGCAGGAGGTGGCACAGCCCAGTGATTTATCACCACACTCCCGTCAGGCCAGCAGGACGGGAGCTGATGGGGATCTGAAGCCCACACTTTATACCCCAGGACACTTTCTCAGCACATGTTCTGAGGTTCCTCTCCATGTTTACACCTCTCATCCCCCCCCACCACACATACTCATACATAAACACTGTACACATACCACACACATACGTATTGACATATCTCACCCAAAGCACACCACGCAAAACATACCCTCACATATCCTGTCATACCACTCACATACTGATATACTCACATTAATATACTTCCCACACATTCCCCCACATTTCCACACACTCACATACCACTTACACACTGATACTGACACATAACACGTCCTCATACAAACTCTTACATACACCATAAATACTCACACGTGCGCGCACACGTCCCCTCTATAGTACACACTGATGTTGCAGTAGGATACTTTATCCATCCTTTTAGAAAGCATGCAGGGGGGGCCGGAGAGATAGCATGGAGGTAAGGCGTTTGCCTTTCATGCAGGAGGTCATCGGTTCGAATCCCGGCGTCCCATATGGTCCCCCGTGCCTGCCAGGAGCAATTTCTGAGCCTGGAGCCAGGAATAACCCCTGAGCACTGCCGGGTGTGACCCAAAAACCACAAAAAAAAAAAGAAAGCATGCAGGGCTACTGGAGGAATTGCACCTCCTTCTCCAACCAAGCCTAGCCATGCCATAGATAGATACCATATTCCTAGGGAGGGTCCAATGTGGTGGGGGGGCAAAGGCCAGAAATTTAGAATAATATTTGTCTAATGTGATTCCTCTAAAGTTTGTCTATTTCTCTATAGAACTAAAATGGAGGGTAGAAGCTGGAGTGATAACATAGCAGTAGGGCATTTGCCTTGCAAGTGGCCGATCCAGGACAAACCTGGTTTCGAACCCCAGCATCCCATATGGTCCCAAGCCCACCAGGAACTATTTCTGAGCACAGAGCCAAAAGTAATCCCTGAGCACCACTGGGTGTGCCCCCCCAAAACAAAACAAAACAAAACCAAAGAATCTACAAGCTGGTTCAGAGAGATACTATAGCAGGTAGGGTGCTTGCCTTGCATGCAGTCAACCCAGGTTTGATCCCTGGCATCCCATATATTTCTCTGAGCACTTTCAGGAGTGATCCTTGAATGCAGAGCCAGGAGTAAGACCTGAGCACTACTGAGTTTGACCCCAAAACCAAACCAAACAAACAAAATCTATAAGCATTTCAATACCTAGTATCATTGAATTTCCTTGTCCATTTCAGATTTCAACCTCTTGAAAGTTCAATGCTTTGACTCAAGGTGCATAGCTGGCGTGTTGTGACCCAAAAGATTTCATCTCATTCCATCCTCTTGTTTTAGGCTACACAATCCAAATATTGTGACGCAGATAAGGAACCCAAACAAGTGGATTCTAATCTATAAGTCATAACTGCATTTGAAGGGAATTTTCTTTGTTTCTTTATCATTAGGTTGGCTCCCTGCCCATTCTTCTCTCCTGCCCCCAAGTTTTGTGACCCAAAACAGAGCTTACTTTGTGCAATGGCCATGACTCCGGAGAGGGGGGTCATGATGAGGTTTTGAGATTGCTGGGGGTTGTGGTGGGACAGGCTGTGGATATTTGTCAAGGTGCTGACAGGGGGCAAACCTCCTCCTGAGACTGAGATCTGTTGGAAAGAAAAATAAAACAGCAGTGTGAGTGGAATTGGGATTACAAAGAACATCATCTGAAGTGACATGGTACAGAAAGTCTTGGTCCAGCCAGTTCATGGATTCATTCATTCATTCACTACTTTTTTTTTTTTTTGGTCACACCCAGTGATGCTCAGGCTATTCACTCAAAATTGCTCCTGACTCAAGGAACTCTATGGGATGCCGGGGATCGAACCCAGGTCCGTCCTGGATCCAATGCATGCAAGGCAAATACCCTACTGCTGTGTTATTGCTCCGGCCTCTCATTGACTATTTCTAAGCCTAATTTTGGTACAGATATTGTTCTAGGTGCTGAGAATAGAGCAGTAAATAAAACAGGAAACAAACCCTGTCTGATGGTGCATCAACTGTATTTATCACTGGAATTTATTTTTTTGTTTGTTTGTTTTTTGGGGGGAGGCACACCTGTTTGATGTTCAGGGGTTACTCCTGGCTAAGCGCTCAGAAATTGCCCCTGGCTTGGGGGGACCATACGGGATGCCAGGGGATCGAACCGTGGTCCTTCCTTGGCTAGCGCTTGCAAGGCAGACACCTTACCTCTAGCGCCATCTCACTGGCCCCAATCACTGGAATTTCTAAGCCCTTCTTAGAAATTTCTCTGTGAGATGGGCCAGAGTGCTAGTAGAATGGGTAGGGCTGAGAGGCTCGGCTGGGACCAGAACACTCCACATGCCAGGATTTCGTGGGCTTTTGACTGGTATGATGGGGGCTCTGGGCAGGACAGCTAGCCATAGGACCCTGGGCTGACCACTTTGTCCAGGAGAGCATGATTCCCCCCACACCAGGCGGGTCTTCAGGGCCACGCCTGGTTAATCGGGCCTTGGGGGGAGGGGGTGAGAGATTCCTCCCTAGGCATCCAAAAACTGCAGGGGCTTGGCTGGGCCCAGAACACTCCGAATGCCAGGATTTCTTGGTGTGTTTGCCTGGTATGTTGGGGGCTCTGGGCAGGACAGCTGGCCATAGGACCCCTGGGCTGACCACTTAGTCCAGGGGAACAAGATTCCCCCACACCAGGCGGGTCTTCAGGGCCACGCCTGGTTAATCGGGCCCTGGGGGAGGGGGTGAGAAATCCTTCCTAGGCATCCAAAAACCACAGAGGCTCGGCTGGGACCAGAACACTCCACATGCCAGGATTTCGTGGGCTTTTGACTGGTATGATGGGGGCTCTGGGCAGGACAGCTAGCCATAGGACCCTGGGCTGACCACTTTGTCCAGGAGAGCATGATTCCCCCCACACCAGGCGGGTCTTCAGGGCCACGCCTGGTTAATCGGGCCTTGGGGGGAGGGGGTGAGAGATTCCTCCCTAGGCATCCAAAAACTGCAGGGGCTTGGCTGGGCCCAGAACACTCCGAATGCCAGGATTTCTTGGTGTGTTTGCCTGGTATGTTGGGGGCTCTGGGCAGGACAGCTGGCCATAGGACCCCTGGGCTGACCACTTAGTCCAGGGGAACAAGATTCCCCCACACCAGGCGGGTCTTCAGGGCCACGCCTGGTTAATCGGGCCCTGGGGGGGGGGGGTGAGAAATCCATCCTAGGCATCCAAAAACCACAGAGGCTCGGCTGGGACCAGAACACTCCACATGCCAGGATTTCGTGGGCTTTTGACTGGTATGATGGGGGCTCTGGGCAGGACAGCTAGCCATAGGACCCTGGGCTGACCACTTTGTCCAGGAGAGCATGATTCCCCCCACACCAGGCGGGTCTTCAGGGCCACGCCTGGTTAATCGGGCCTTGGGGGGAGGGGGTGAGAGATTCCTCCCTAGGCATCCAAAAACTGCAGGGGCTTGGCTGGGCCCAGAACACTCCGAATGCCAGGATTTCTTGGTGTGTTTGCCTGGTATGTTGGGGGCTCTGGGCAGGACAGCTGGCCATAGGACCCCTGGGCTGACCACTTAGTCCAGGGGAACAAGATTCCCCCACACAGGCGGGTCTTCAGGGCCACGCCTGGTTAATCGGGCCCTGGGGGGAGGGGGTGAGAAATCCTTCCTAGGCATCCAAAAACCACAGAGGCTCGGCTGGGACCAGAACACTCCACATGCCAGGATTTCGTGGGCTTTTGACTGGTATGATGGGGGCTCTGGGCAGGACAGCTAGCCATAGGACCCTGGGCTGACCACTTTGTCCAGGAGAGCATGATTCCCCCCACACCAGGCGGGTCTTCAGGGCCACGCCTGGTTAATCGGGCCTTGGGGGGAGGGGGTGAGAGATTCCTCCCTAGGCATCCAAAAACTGCAGGGGCTTGGCTGGGCCAGAACACTCCGAATGCCAGGATTTCTTGGTGTGTTTGCCTGGTATGTTGGGGGCTCTGGGCAGGACAGCTGGCCATAGGACCCCTGGGCTGACCACTTAGTCCAGGGGAACAAGATTCCCCACACCAGGCGGGTCTTCAGGGCCACGCCTGGTTAATCGGGCCCTGGGGGGAGGGGGTGAGAAATCCTTCCTAGGCATCCAAAAACCACAGAGGCTCGGCTGGGACCAGAACACTCCACATGCCAGGATTTCGTGGGCTTTTGACTGGTATGATGGGGGCTCTGGGCAGGACAGCTAGCCATAGGACCCTGGGCTGACCACTTTGTCCAGGAGAGCATGATTCCCCCCACACCAGGCGGGTCTTCAGGGCCACGCCTGGTTAATCGGGCCCTGGGGGGAGGGGGTGAGAAATCCTTCCTAGGCATCCAAAAACCACAGAGGCTCGGCTGGGACCAGAACACTCCACATGCCAGGATTTCGTGGGCTTTTGACTGGTATGATGGGGGCTCTGGGCAGGACAGCTAGCCATAGGACCCTGGGTGACCACTTTGTCCAGGAGAGCATGATTCCCCCCACACCAGGCGGGTCTTCAGGGCCACGCCTGGTTAATCGGGCCTTGGGGGGAGGGGGTGAGAGATTCCTCCCTAGGCATCCAAAAACTGCAGGGGCTTGGCTGGGCCCAGAACACTCCGAATGCCAGGATTTCTTGGTGTGTTTGCCTGGTATGTTGGGGGCTCTGGGCAGGACAGCTGGCCATAGGACCCCTGGGCTGACCACTTAGTCCAGGGGAACAAGATTCCCCACACCAGGCGGGTCTTCAGGGCCACGCCTGGTTAATCGGGCCCTGGGGGGGGGGGTGAGAAATCCTTCCTAGGCATCCAAAAACCACAGAGGCTCGGCTGGGACCAGAACACTCCACATGCCAGGATTTCGTGGGCTTTTGACTGGTATGATGGGGGCTCTGGGCAGGACAGCTAGCCATAGGACCCTGGGCTGACCACTTTGTCCAGGAGAGCATGATTCCCCCCACACCAGGCGGGTCTTCAGGGCCACGCCTGGTTAATCGGGCCTTGGGGGGAGGGGGTGAGAGATTCCTCCCTAGGCATCCAAAAACTGCAGGGGCTTGGCTGGGCCCAGAACACTCCGAATGCCAGGATTTCTTGGTGTGTTTGCCTGGTATGTTGGGGGCTCTGGGCAGGACAGCTGGCCATAGGACCCCTGGGCTGACCACTTAGTCCAGGGGAACAAGATTCCCCCACACCGGCGGGTCTTCAGGGCCACGCCTGGTTAATCGGGCCCTGGGGGGAGGGGGTGAGAAATCCTTCCTAGGCATCCAAAAACACAGAGGCTCGGCTGGGACCAGAACACTCCACATGCCAGGATTTCGTGGGCTTTTGACTGGTATGATGGGGGCTCTGGGCAGGACAGCTAGCCATAGGACCCTGGGCTGACCACTTTGTCCAGGAGAGCATGATTCCCCCACACCAGGCGGGTCTTCAGGGCCACGCCTGGTTAATCGGGCCGTGGGGGGGGGGGGTGAGAGATTCCTCCCTAGGCATCCAAAAACTGCAGGGGCTTGGCTGGGCCCAGAACACTCCGAATGCCAGGATTTCTTGGTGTGTTTGCCTGGTATGTTGGGGGCTCTGGGCAGGACAGCTGGCCATAGGACCCCTGGGCTGACCACTTAGTCCAGGGGAACAAGATCCCCCACACCAGGCGGGTCTTCAGGGCCACGCCTGGTTAATCGGGCCCTGGGGGGAGGGGGTGAGAAATCCTTCCTAGGCATCCAAAAACCACAGAGGCTCGGCTGGGACCAGAACACTCCACATGCCAGGATTTCGTGGGCTTTTGACTGGTATGATGGGGGCTCTGGGCAGGACAGCTAGCCATAGGACCCTGGGCTGACCACTTTGTCCAGGAGAGCATGATTCCCCCCACACCAGGCGGGTCTTCAGGGCCACGCCTGGTTAATCGGGCCTTGGGGGGAGGGGGTGAGAGATTCCTCCCTAGGCATCCAAAAACTGCAGGGGCTTGGCTGGGCCCAGAACACTCCGAATGCCAGGATTTCTTGGTGTGTTTGCCTGGTATGTTGGGGCTCTGGGCAGGACAGCTGGCCATAGGACCCCTGGGCTGACCACTTAGTCCAGGGGAACAAGATTCCCCCACACCAGGCGGGTCTTCAGGGCCACGCCTGGTTAATCGGGCCCTGGGGGGAGGGGGTGAGAAATCCATCCTAGGCATCCAAAAACCACAGAGGCTCGGCTGGGACCAGAACACTCCACATGCCAGGATTTCGTGGGCTTTTGACTGGTATGATGGGGGCTCTGGGCAGGACAGCTAGCCATAGGACCCTGGGCTGACCACTTTGTCCAGGAGAGCATGATTCCCCCCACACCAGGCGGGTCTTCAGGGCCACGCCTGGTTAATCGGGCCTTGGGGGAGGGGGTGAGAGATTCCTCCCTAGGCATCCAAAAACTACAGAACCGCGCGGGGGCTTACGCCCCGCGCGTACTTCATGTATTTCATGTATTCAGAAATCCCTTATTCTTATGTTATGTTTTCCGTATACAGAATGTTTATTTTGTATTCTCCCCTTTCCCACACCCCTACAAAGCTCTTTTTCACTCCTTAACTCTCTAACCCCTTCTCAAACATCACTAATCTAGTTTTCTCTTTTTAACTTCAGTAGTGTAGAATCGTAATCACAGTCCAAAGCTGTGCATTGTGTATGACAACCCCAAACTGTTTCAAGATACATAAAATGGACACGTATTTCTTTAGAATATTTTGTGTTTTTTCTCTGACAGCTATAATTCTTACTAAATGTTGTCTTATACAGTGATGATTCTAACCACTTTTTATCTTCTCTTTTTAAGCTGTTTAACAAGTAATTTTGGTGGAAGAGTCCCCCAGTTTAATGCTTATGATTGAGTCATGTCAATGGAATCATTGTAATTGTTCTTATGGCCCCCATATGCGCCAATAACACCATGTGGCATTGCTTCTTATTTGCATAGGCACATTAAAATGGGAAAATAGTATAAATACAAATAAGATCCTATCTAATAGAGATTAGAACACACAAACCTTGTAGTGCAGAGGGACCTTACACCCTGAACATTGACATAACGACCTGGCACAGACTCAGAAGAAAGGGCATATTCCATTCTCCCCTGAACCAGGAAAGCCATCCACGAAACATCCAGGCTGGTCTATAACATCACCTGGAAGCAATCCTCTAACATGGAAGACCTACACTGCTCAGACTTCGACCTGCTCAAAAGAGACTTCCCTTAACACTGAGAAGATTAACAACAACAACGACCGGCTTACAGGACAGGGCTCCCTGCATTGCCCTTTGATTGTGAGGTGAAAGGAGGGATGCTCCACGTCCTGACTTCAATGTAAGATATGCAGATTCCAGGATCTTTAATACAGAAACATGATACCAACAACAGAGACTGTGTGAAAAATAAAAGTGTGTTGGCACTACAGACAATGTATTGGATTGGACGATCTAGCTTGCTTGGAGCCTAGACTTGGTCTTGTGCCAGGAAACTTCAGGGGTCTGGTCTCTTTGTACTTAGGCCAAGGTTATTTCTTTCCATGTTCCTCATATTTTGATGGGCCTATGCAAACAACAATTGCCACTCTAACACCATTCTTACTGTGCTCCTTTGACTCTAATCCTTAAAAAGAACTCACTTAAAATTTGAGGTTAACTTAAGCTAATATGCATGTATATGGAAATGTAAGAAAATACTATGCCTGTAATGTTTAAGGAGTTACGTAAGTTTTATGGCTTTAGATTGCCTTGTGTACTGTTAAGAAATATTATAATGTGTTACAATCTGGGGACTTGAGGGACAAAGTAATTGTACATGGATTCTGTCTTATTTATCTTAATGTTCTTTGGCTGAAATTTCAAAGTTAATATATCAGCAAGGGGACTTCTGAGAATTATGTTATGGGTGATTGTCCTTCCACTGTAACTTTACCTTGTCCTCTTACTTTGCACCCTTGTTCTCATAATTAAAATAAAAATTTAAAAAAAAAAAAAAAAAAAAAAAAAAAAAAAAAAAAAAAAAAAAAAAGAAAACAAAGTAATAAAAATGCCAAGAATTTCAAAAAAAAAAAAAAAAAAAAAAAAAAAAAGAATGGGTAGGGCTCTTGCCTTGTAAACAGCCAGGCTGGGTTCGATCACTAAGGTGACCTATATGGTCATCAAGCCCATCAGAAATGATCCATGAGTTTGGAGTCAGAAATAAGCCCTGAATACCACTGGGTGTGGCCCCAAAATAAAACAAAAAAGAAATTCCTCATTCAGGTGTATGTTATAATTGTCACTTGCTCACTTTGTTTTATCTTTTTCTGGTGGATTAGGGATTCTCCAGTAGTCCTTGACCTTACAGGCCAGAGGTCCACCAGAGCTACAGCCAGTGTTGCCTGCGGGGTGGGGTGGGGTGGGGTGGGGTGGGGAAGCAGCTCCAGGAATCAAACTTGGGGCCTCATGCATTTGTGCCACCTTTTTGAGCTATCTCTCTGGCCCTCACTTGCTCACATTGAATATCTTCTCAATTCTGGTTTTTTTTTTTTTTTTTTTTTTGGTTTTTGGGCCACACCCGTTTGATGCTCAGGGATTACTCCTGGCTATGCGCTCAGAAATTGTCCCTGGCTTGGGGGGACCATATGGGACGCCGGGAGATAGAACCAAGGTCAGCTAGCACTTGCAAGGCAGACACTTTACCTCTAGCGCCACCTTCCCCGCCCCCTCAATTCTGTTTAATGTCTTCTATACTATTGGTGCTGAAGACCTGGGCTTGCTAAAATGCTAAAAACAACATTTTAAGAAATTCTCTGAAATTCTTTTGTAAGAGCATACTAGGGGCATGCCTGGAATACAGAAAAGCTGATTCTGTTAAGCACTGCGCTCATGTGTTAATTTTCAAACCCTACTATAATCTCGTAAGACAGACACTTCTGGCATTCCCATTTCACTAAGGACAAAACTAAAATTCAGAGTAAATTTATAGATTGCCTAAGCACCTATTCTCTGATAAGTTATACATCTTGTATTCAAAGCTAGTTCTAATTGATGCTAGAACTCAGTTGTTATCTTTTACAGAAGACTTCCTCTGAGCCTAGCAATTATTATTAACATTTGGAAAGACCAATCTCTATTGACTTCTCTCCCTTTCTTATACCAAAATATCTACTACTCAATTATAAAAAAAAGTTCCAAAGACCTGATAATTTGACAAAATTTACTAATAACAAAATTAGTAGACAAGCCTTGAACTCTAGCCCTTCCACTATATTTTACCACAAAGAGTTTCTAACAGATTGTAAGTAAATGTGTATTTACTTTGGTTGTGGTCATTTGAAATCTTTTTTTCAGAATTAGAACCTTTTATTTATTTTTGTCTTTTTCTTAGCAATTTATTGTTTTCCCAAGCCTTTACTGGAATTGAATGTAAATTGGATCTCTTCTTTACTCAAACAGCAATGTCTACAAGTCTTACTGCACTTCACTTACTGTTGAAACTTTCTGAATAATATTAAGCAAATATCTATAAAATAGATGTGCTTGCTTTAATTCTGATGTTTTAAGAGAACCCTATATTTCTCCATTAATTATAAAACAGGTATCATTACACATATGAACTCTTTTTTCCATGATAAAAATGATAATGTCTTCATTATCAACTAACCCAGACAATCGTTTTTATAATAGGGGCCACCTCCAGTGTGCTCAGTAGGCTTGGGGTCACATGGCATTAAGGAGCCATTAGGGCCATGCTCAGCAGTGCACAGGGAACTATGAGGGGCCTGAGAGCAAATTCATAAATTACACATGCCTGGTATATATATATGTTCTACCACTTGAGTTATCGCCATGACTCCTGACCAGACATTAAACAGAATGTGTGTGTGTGTGTGTGTGTGTGTGTGTGTGTGTGTGTGTGTGTGTGTGTGTGTGTGTAGTTTCAGGGATCAAACTCAGGAACTCATGAATAGAAACATGTGCTCTTTTTGTTATTGCTAAGACACATCCTCCCAATTCAGACATTCCTTTATTTATTTTGTTTTGTTTGAAGAACACACATGGTGGTGCTTGGGCTTACTCCTAGCTCTGTTCTCAGATGATATGGGGTACTAGGGACTGAACCTGGGTCAGTCATATGCAAGGCAGAGCACTCTTCCTACCTGCTGTATAATTTCTCTGCTCACCTTTTCTACTTCCTTCACCTCATGACATTCCTTTTTATTTTTAAATTAAAATTCTTTTTTGGTTTTGAGGTCACACCTGGTGGTGCTCAGGGGTTAATTCTGGCTCTGCATTCAGATATCACCCCTGGTGGTGCTCAGGGGACCATATGTGATGCCCAGGGATTAAACTCAGGCTGGCTTTAATCAAAGCAAGGTCCCTACCTGCTGTACTAAAACTCTGGCTCACGCTCACAACACTTTAAATGGCATAAAAAAAAAACCCCTGAGAATTAGGATAAATATACGAGACTCTCATTTTCTCTTCTTTCATCTCTCATTACTCAGAGCTTTTCTATTGAAGCCTCATATCAGGTAAGACACTAACTTCTACTCTGCCCTGGTCAACCCTATAGCTTCCAAGGTTAATTTGAAAAAAAAAAAATAAAAAGAGAATAAAACCAAACAAGTCTGTTTGTGTTTTTTTATTTTTTTAATGAGCATCAAGAAAAAAAAAAGAACTTGAGGGCCATGTGACCAAGAAGGAATTTTGACCACATCAAACAAGAGAGAACCAGCCTGTTTGCTGGACTTGTTTTTCAAAATGTTAGAGTCATTAAAAAAAAAAAAAAGTAACCTGGGTAAGGTGGCCTTTGGAGAAAGTCAATGAAGAGACAGGAATACCCACCATTTTAATATGTAGTTAAATGTGAAAGAGAAATGTGATACTCATGATAAAAAGTCTTTATCCCATCCACTTACTATGTTTAGGTTATCTACATCAAGTTCTTTCCTGCCCTAAGGACCAGAAAGATAGTATGGTGGATGGGATACTCACCTTGCTAATCTGGGTTCTATCCTTGGCACCCCATAAGGTCCCCCTAAGCCTTGTCAAAAATGATACCTGAGCAAAGAGCCAGAAGTAAGTCCTGAGCACTGCTGGGTTTAGGACCTCTTAAAGGAAAAGTTTCTTTCCACTCTAAGTATGCAACTAGGACTATGACAGATTTGCCTCTAAGGTCGATGGAGGCCAGGAAATGGCTAACAAGATCAGGCATAGTCCTTTCATAAGAATTTGAAGAGCTGGAATTAAACTCATTCTGACATGAGATACTCACTGAGTGTTGCTGTGCTTCCATATGGTCATCATTACCATTCCTAATTTGCAATCAAGGAAACTGAAGTTTAAGGAAGTTAAGAAATATGCCCAGGAATGAGAGGTAGGGCACTTGCCTTCATGTAGCTGGCCTGGATTCAATCCCAGACACCTCATATGATTGTCTCCTCCCACTCCACACCCTGTGCCCTGTCAGGAGGGATCCTTGAGCACAGAACTAGGAGTAATCCCTGAGTAGAGCCAGCTGTGGGAAAACCAAAAAGAAAGAAAGAAATAAAGAGGAAGGAAATAAGAA